>NC_047117.1:72763632-72807543 GCF_902500255.1 Thalassophryne amazonica | reverse complement strand
GTTTTGTAGGTGGAATTCTTTCCCATTCTTGCTTGATGTACGACTTCAGTTGTTCAGCAGTCCGGGGTCTCCATTGCGTGACAGGTCTGGACTGCAGGCAGGCCAATCTAGTACCTGCACTCTTACTACGAAGCCACGCTTGTTATGTGTCGGACGCGGGTCGGAGCACCGACCCAGCGTTTGACAGGACCCAGCACGAAATAAGCAGAGCACGGTTCAAAAGATAACAGAATTTAATAATCATAATAAGTGCAGTGATAAACAACCAAAAATGTCCGCGGTCTGGTGAGGTGAAAACACGGCGCGCTCTCAGCAGCGCAAACAGTCCGGAGCCACAGCAGTTCGGATCCAGGGACCCCGCCGACACCCCCCAGGTGGCCGCGACAAACCGAGTCTGTGAAGAAAGAAAACATGAGGTGAGTCCAACACTCTCCACCCAGAGAGACACAGCTCAAAGGTGCACACAATCAGCAAACACTTCCTGGCTTAAATATATATCAGCTTCTCACCCTGCAGGCACGGAACAACTCAGTTCAAATCTCCACTGCAGCAGAAGCTGATTAGACAATTAGCGTAACGTGACAGCTCAATAACACAAGGTGTGAGGGACACCAAATCCACTGTCATTACTTCATAAAAGTCACCAAAACCAAATTACCTCAGGAAGTGTGCTGAAGAGCCTGAGACCTCACCCAATCCTCCTTCACAGACTGTGGTGTCAAACCTGGAGCGGTCTCTGCGTCCGTAATGATGAGATTGTTCTCCTGACGTCGATCTCACACGTCTGCTCCCAAGGTCGAGTCTCTGGCAATCACACACTGTGCATTCAAGGTTTAATGCAGCAATCTCTGATCAAGGACACAGAATACACTGCTGTGAGCCTGATGACGCACGTGAAAACAAGCCTCAGGTGTCAGGGTGAGGTCCTAATACTCAGCCACTCAGTCCTGAATGCATACCACTGGTGGTGAGAAACAGAAAAACAAAACCAAGCCAGCCAAAACTCCACCATGCACACAACCGTACCCCACCCTCACAGGAAGCCTCTGGCGACCACACGAACCTGGGCCAGAAAAAACACTTTGTAAACTTCCTTTGCTTCCTCTTCAGATTGGAGATGATCTGCCGAAGGTGGTCCTGGTCCACCATGAGGTCATCCGACTCTTGCTGCAAACGGATTTCGGTCGTATCCAGTTTGTCCACAGGCGAACTTTTCTACTCCAGCTGCCGCTGAACACCGTTCCAAACTCCCATTGGACTCACTTGAGGCCCTCTTCAGCCCCCTCTACTGACAAGGCGTCCTATCCTGCCTTTGTCTTCCTTTCAGCCAGCTGAGTCTAGAGAGTAGAAACTGGCTTCTCCACAGTCTTCTTGCTCTCTTCCTCTTCGTTCAGCATCTCCCGCAAAATATTCCCCTCATCCTCCATCTGCCCTAGGCGATGAGGGGAAATACTTTCTAGATGCACTGTAATAGTGCTTTGGCTGCAATAATGATTGTTTAATGTGATTTGTCTGACTGAAATAAACGTGTTTACACTTTGTACAAATAAAAAAGAAAACGTTTTGTTTTTATAGCAAGTTTCCACTTATATGAATTTTTAAAACTTTAAGACAAAAATAATTCCTTAATATCACATGCAAATACGTCTTTGCTGATTTGGAAGCATGTGTTTGCTGCTGCACATTACGCAGTGGCTGGGCATGCTTTTTAATGCGGAGACTTTCAGATCTGTATTCCACAATAGCATAAGCCAGTAATACCCACATGCATGTGTGATAGATTAATTTTATTAAGAAACTGATAATGATATTGATAATTTCATGAGGCAACAAAACAGTCATTAAAAGTAGTTTTAAATTCATAATTAAAATCAGTCAAACAGTAAAAACTGGAGTTAATTTATAAACGAATGCCTGAAATGCAAAACTCTTTCATAATTAATGATTTTAAAATTCATTTTGAATTACATTAAAATTGTGAGAGCTGTTAAAATGTTAAGTGCTACGAAAGAGCTAAAAATGGGTTAAACAAGGTTAAAACGGCCATAAATGTACCGGTCAGGTTATTTTATCCGGATCCACCTGTTGAGCCTTCAGAGAGATTGATGGTGATTGATTAGTTATGCCTACAGAAACCAGGAGGGGGAGCTCGCGGTCTCGATGCTTCATTCTCAATGAAGCTGCCAGAGAGTAAACGTCGTGTCTGAGCGTCTTTATTTCCCCTTTTTCAGGTATGTAAAGTGTTTTATGCTCTCTGGGTCATTCCGTATATGTTTTATGAAGATGTTGACCAGGTTTTGAGCATGTTTTAGGTTTGCTGCTGCTAATGTGTGTGTATTTTTATAGTTATTACAGCATTTGTTAGTTTATTTCACAGAGTGACTGATTAAGGACTTTAACAAGACACAAATGTTAAAATATACTTTATTCATTTAGAACACATTTCATTTTGAGTAATTTAAGTTGATGGTCATTATTTAAAGGAAAAATTCACAGTTTTTGCCTGTGGTATTTCAGTTAACCTGTTGAGAAGAAAGTAGAAACTTAAATTGCTTAACTGTTAAAGAAAAACATACTTACCTGTTAAAGGAGACCTGCATTGAAATAAATGTGGTCAGATTTCAGAAAAGAAATAGCTGATATGTATTTATAGACCCTTGTGAATGCAGTAAAGGAAATCTGTAAGCCCAAATTTGTAATTCAGCGGAGAAATATTCATTTAAAAAATGACAAATTTGCAGCTAAAATTTAGCCTCTGTGAAAACAGTTTGTACATCCGTATCATTTCCATGACGTCAGGGACGAGACGACGCGTTCCCGCCTTCAGTCCGATCCTGCATTGAAATTGATTTTATCTCTTAGTAATATTACTGTTATACACATCCTGGTTTCAACATCCAAAAGTAAGCTGCAATGAATGTGAGATACAGCTCTGCTTGCTCAGATCCGGGGATCAGATCAGCGGCGGCATCGACAGCAGGCGACATTATTCGCCCACGCCCCGCTCTCATGTGCTTACCGAGTGCATGCGCTCCCTTACAAAAAAGTTCAATAGGTTTCTATAGGATTCTGTAGATGTCTTATAGCTTTCTATAGAACACCTATAGACACGCGACCTACAGGGGTCTTGGCCTATAGAGACCGACAGCATTCTACAGACATAAGGACCTACAGGCGCCATTGCCTATAGAAGCCTATAGGTTTCTATAGACATGCCAGCATATAGAAACACCATATTAATCAATTCTGGCATTTTACTCAAATTTAGCCAATAAATTATCTGATAGAAAAAAAATGTGGAATTTGGATGAAAAAACAGATTGTTTTATTTTGTCTGCATATTTTTATGCAAGATAATGTTGCCACTGTACTAGCAAGGAGGCATTACTTTTTGTTCACTTGTAACTATAATATATTTGAGAAGTGTGTATATACACATCATACTTATACACAAGCAGATATAAAAGGCAAAGTATAAAAAAGTTACACAACATTATTACAAATTCAACAATCTTTTATTACAAATTCAAAATTATTAAATGTATATACATAATCACATATATCATTTTCTTTGTAGAACCATGGAACTTGGAAACTGCAGTATCATCAAACACAAGTATAGTTGTAAACATCCAAACTGGTCAGCATTAATGCAGTTTGCTTCAAATGGTTACTATAACATCTGTAACTGAAACTACACATGCATATGTTATATCAGGTCAACCCGTACGCCAGTGTATATGTATATATGCCTATATACCATGCAAATAATTTCAGTAAGTGTATACAATCCTGTAGGACCTTTTATATCCTATATGCCAGAGGTGGTACGAAGTCACTAGCAAGTCATGGATTGGCAAGTCTCAAGTCAGCTTGCAAACAATTGGTGGTCATTATGACTTGAGACTTGTGACTTGCCAATCCATGACGTGCTAGTGACTTCGTCCCATATTCATGCATATAGTTTCAGTAACCATTTGAAACTGTCTGCTAAAATAATGTTCCTACACAAATGTTTTGCATGTTAGAACTTTGCCTTTTGATTTTGTCATGTATAAATTTTATTTGATATTTTTAGTGAAATCCATATTTTAGCTGTCCTAGTAGTCGTACGCTTATATGTGAATTTGAGCATACACATTTACATTTTTCAGTCACACATTAACAAAAGTCTAATTGTGTGCAGAATTTCTGCTGGTCAAAATTTACCAGTCCTGGGCTATATCATTTATCTCAATCCATGACAAATGCATACTGTATTTCCTCTATTAGAAGCAAACCACTAGAAGCACATCTCAACCAAAAATTCCATTCTTTAAGTACAGAAATGTTAAAATATTACTTATTTTGACCACTGAAACCCCTCTGTCATTTACGTAAGCACATGCGCTTCTGATTGAGAAAATACAGCACATGTATTTGACATTCTGCAGTCTAATAGCAAAATCTGTGTTCACAGAGCTTTAGGATTTCTGTAAGCTAACCTTTTGGGTTCTGTTAGTCTTATGTACTTGTGTAATAATGTAATGACAAAATCTATTAAAACAATTTCACAGGCTGTTCTATAGGATTCTATAGACAGACCTGGAGAATTCTATAGACTGTAGTATAGAATTCCAGAGGCTTTCCTATAGGATTCTATAGACAGACCTGGAGAATTCTATAGACTGTACTATAGAATTCCAGAGGCTTTCCTATAGGATTCTATAGACAGACCTGGAGAATTCTATAGACTGTACTATAGAATTCCATAGGCTTTCCTATAGGATTCTATAGACTGTACTATAGAATTCTATAGAGGGCCACGTTCTGCTAACATGTAAAACATTCATGTGCAACCATCAATTCACAACTTAATCCCAGAAGAACCGAGAAGGCAGTGGGCACAGGTAAGATGAAACATCAGATTTCATAAAAATACGTACATTTTTGCAGGATGTCTCCTGGATAAATACAAATATTTGGGTTATCTGCATGTTGGTCAATATTTACAAGAAAGTCAGATGAACAGCCTAGCCTTGCATCAACAAATGATGGTCTTCGTGTAATGCTGAATGGCTTTACTAGTATGATATTTGCTTTATCACACAAACAAAAAACATCATCACTCATGCAGTCTGGTCCCAACTTAACACAGAGAAAAGTTTAAATTCTTCCATATTTATACACACCATGAGTAAATGCAACATAGCAGTTGCAATGCTGAGCAGATCAAAAATAGTCACTGCTGGTGGTGAAAAATAAATCTCTTGTATACAATGGCGGAAGTGTGCACTTGGTTCCCTGTCAGTCTGCTTGCAGCCAGTAACTTTGATGGAGGCAGGATAACTTGCTCTCCTTTGCCAAGAGCACACAGATTATTTGAAAACACGTTTGTGCATTTTGATTTAATGTGTCTGCTGGCCAATGAGGTGTACAGGACAGACACATCAGTGTTCTCCTCCATGCAATTAACTGATAACTCTGTCATAACCTTCATGAGAGAGAATGTGTTGTGTGGGCCGCCAGAAGAGGAGGTACTGCTGGCCCACCACCAGAGGGCGCCCTGCCTGAAGTGCGGGCTTCAGGCACGAGAGGGCGCTGCCGCCATGGACACAGCCGGGGGTGACAGCTGTCGCTCATTACCTCTTGACAGCTGTCACCCATCTACTCAACATCATCTCACTCCATAAAGACCAGACGTCATCTCCACCTCGTTGCCGAGATATCATACTTCATAGGAGGTAATACTCTTAGCCTTTTTGTGAGATTTGTAACTCTGTTATTGTGAGAATTTGCAGGAGAACCGGTCGTTTGTGAGGAGGCTGTGCAAGACGTTGCTCCTTTTCAGCTGAGACCGCTGCAACATATTGAATGAGAGGTGGAGGTGGCATTCCCACCGTTGTTGTTACGGGGTGTACACACACCCACACTTGACTGTCTTTGTTCTTCGCCAGCAGTACCAGATCCGACAGTCGGGGACGGTGATCACCTGGGAATTCGGGACTTGGCGGCTCCAGTATTCACCAGGTTCTGGGGCGGCGGAAATCGTGTGGTTCCGGCTCTTCTCAGGACAGACGTCTTCTATCCTCGAGCCTGCCCACACGTCACCTCTGTGTATTGACTGTTATGATATTCTGTGATTGTCTGTATGTTCGTTGTGCACATTCACAACATTAAATTGTTACTTTTTGGCTCATCTATTGACCGTTCATTTGCGCCCCCTGTTGTGGTTCCGTGTCACTACACTTTCCCAACAGAATGTCTCACAAATCTGCAAACCAACTTCCTGGGTATTGTGGAAACACCTAATCAAAGTCCTGTTGTATCCCTCAAAAACAAAAGGTGGAAGTTGCCCATAAAGGGCCAGTGCTGATAACTGACTGGGCAAAATGAATCAATGAGTGGACACTGAAAGTGCAATGTCTTATTCTATACAACTGCTCAGTCATTAGAACAAACATCCTGAGGCAAGTGTTGCTCTAACGAACCTTTCTTTCAAAAACACTCTTCCTCATGAGGTCATAAATACCAAATACAAATAAGAACCAGTGTTTCATATACACGGCAGGTAAAATTATCTGAAATACCACCAAAGAATAGAACAGGAGAGCTCGCCATTGAGATACCTTTCAATACTTCTGCGTTTTGAGATACCTGGGGCATCTGGTTATTTCACTTCGAGGTGCTATATCCTGCAGTCTTTATAAAGGTATACCATGAACAATGTCATTTATGTTAGTTTCTCTCAAGAGTTTATCAATATTTCGATTTTCAAGGGCAGCTGCCACTTCTGGTACTTTCGTCATTCTTTGCAGCTATGTTTTGACAGGCATCCTGAGAAAAAAACTACCTTCTGTATGTGAGATGTCTGCACTGAATTCATTGCCGCAGTTTGTACAATTCCTTGACAATTTCTCGGGGCCAAGATATGCAGTGCACTCCATGCAATAACAGTGAACCTGAAATTGAAATAGAAGAATGGTATGAATGCACAACAGAAACTTGAGCAACATTGATTATCAATGATACGCAATCTGTATCCCCCCCCCCCCCCCAAAAAAAACCACACCAACAAGAACATGATTTACTAGCATACCATGGCAAATTAGAACAGCACAGACTAATGCTGCATTTACACATAACGACAAGTCACGAATGCCACGAAGTATACATTCTTGGCTGCTGATCACTTTAAGAATGTCAGGAATGTGCCAAGAATGAAGCAAATATACACATTCGTACGCATCCTGCCTATGTGTAAATGCAGCATAACTCGATTATATGAAACACATTGGTCAGTACAAGTGATGATTGAATAAAAAATAAACATACCTCGTACACTGAATCTTCAACACTCTTGTACAGCAAATACTTTGATGTAGGAACACTGTTTGGACAGTGTATATTCATCAAAGAAAGAAGATCATCCAAAGAACTATCAGAAAGACCATCCCACAAGACATAGGACACTATCAGCAGTAGACTCTGTGACTTGGTGATGGGTGCATCTGGATAAATTGGAAGATTTCATCTTCAAGGCTGAATCCCTAAAAAAGGCAAAAAAACAAAATAAAACAAAACAAAAAACAAAACACACACACAAAAAAAAACAGTGAGCATCAGAAAGGTGTAACATTAGTCACAGGGCTGATATCAGAAAGAGCCTTCGATAAACATGTGGCTGCACCCATCAGACATGGAATGTTTCTAGTTGGTTGAGCCATAATTTTTTATTATATGAACATTAATTCTGACACTATTAGATAGGCAAGCAGTGACCACTCACTGGCCACCACTATGCATATATTGTCATCATGTATGAAGAACGGTCTCACAAATATATGTGCAAATAATAGAAATTTGCACATAAACAAGACTTATAAAGTCCAAGGTGCACTTCTAATAGAGGAAATATGGTACATGTATGTTTGAAGTAAGAAAATATTTTAATTTGTTTTTCTTTTGTTAAGGTTAAGGTCGTGAAATGAGTAGACAGTTCATACAGTTACAGTGCATAGAAAAACCAAACACCATGTTTGCTCTATTAGAAGGGCATGTGCTTATGTAAATGACAGAAGCAATTCATTCATTCATCCATTCATCTTCTACCGCTTTGTCCAATTAAGGGTCGCGGGGGGGGCTGGGGCCTATCCCAGCAGTCATAGGGCGTGAGGCGGGGTACACCCAGGACAGGACGCCAGTCCGTCGCAGGACAGAAGCAATTTTCTGGTCAAAATAAGTCATATGTTAACATTTCTATATGCAATAAATGCAATGTTTGGTTTAAGTGTGCTTCTATTTATTTCTATAATAGAGGAAATATGGTACATAAATTGGTCTCATTCAGGATGCTGACTTACCCGGTAATTATCATCTGGTTCATCTCCTTCCTCCCCATCACCATGCTGAAAATCATCATCTTCATCATCTCCTCCAGAGTCAACTCCATTGTCATGCCAATCTTCATCATCCCCCTGATCCATTTCTTCATTTTGTCCTGAGTCTCCACCCTCTTCTTGCCCCAAATCATCCTCGCCTTCGTTGTTGCCATCAATATGCCAAGTGTTATCATCTTCAACGTTACGATCAGATCCATCATCACCATACCACGTCTGCTGAATCTACTTGGTCTACTTCATTGTGAACATCACCCTCGGTTCCATTGTCCACTAGATCATCCTGTTCTAAAACCACCCCACCATCTTGAGAACTACTATGTTGAAACACAGCTCCTTCATTGGTAAATCAGTTTCAGGTTGTTCAACATCAGTGCCACAGTGGTTACAATCAATTCCTTCGTCAGTCTTTGGATGCTCCTAGGAAAAAAAAATATAGGATACATGCACCTTTAGCAACATGAATTTCAAGTATGCAGAGAAGTGGCATTTAATATTTTTAATCTTGATTGATGTTTAAAAGCCAATATCATACTCTGATATCTATATCCTGATCATATGTAAAAACATTATGATCATATGTAAAAACATTATGCTTCTTCTACAAAATTCTGTTACCTTAGGAACGGATCACTAGCTCTTGGGAGGGGGGTGTGGTCAAGGAAGGAATTTTTTTCATATAAATCCAAATTCCTTTTTATGTTTTACACTGAATATTTTGCTATTATATTATTTGTTATATACAAAATGCAACTTTTATTCCCTTTTCCTCAGATACTGTATTTTCTCTTCAAAGCTCAGGTGATATCTACATGTTCTTGGTAACAATAGGTCATATTTTTAACATTGGCGTTGTACTGTCTGATGCAATCCCTACACAACAGTACTAGAAAATGCATTCCCCCTAGATTACCCATGTAGAATATAGCGTGAAACTAAAAGGGCGCTACAACTAATCTTAAACTTCAAATACCGTATTTGCTCTATCAGAAGTGCACCTAAACCAAACACTGCATTTACTGTATACAGAAATGTTAATGTCTTATTTTTACCAAAAGTGTGTCATGTAAGTGCATGCACTTCTAATAGAGCATATACGGTGCTGATAAAATTGAAACAAAATACTGCAAGCCGAAGGTAGTCAGACTTCAAATTATTTTAAGTGCTTTATTGCAATATTTTTTTTTTTGGAAGATTATTTCTCCATATTATGTGTTCTTTTGGGCGGCACGGTGACTTAGTGGTTAGCACTGTTGCCTCACAGCGAGTAGGTTGTGGGTTCAATTCCCGGGGCCTTTCTGTGTGGAGTTTGCATGTTCTCCCCATGTTTGCGTGGGTTTCCTCCTGGTGCTCCGGTTTCCTCCCACATCCAAAGACATGCGGGTTAGGTGGATTGGAATCTTTAACAAAATTGTCCTTAGGTGTGCGTGTGGGTGTGTCTGTGTTTGTTTGTCTGTTTGTGGCCCTGCGACACACTGGCATCCTGTCCTGCGTGTACCCCACCTCACGCCCTATGACTGCTGGGATAAGCTCCAGCCCCCCGCGGACCCTTGATTCGACTGAGCGGTAGAAGGTGGTTGGATGTTTTCTTTTTTGTGAACCCTGGTCTGGCCCTTAATTTGATTAGAACTGTTATGTGTCGGACGCAGCTCGGAGAACCGACCAGCGTTTGAAGGACCCAGTATGAAATAAGCAGAGCACGGTACAAAGGCTAACTGAATTTAATACATAACAGTGATAAAATAACAAAAAGGTGCGGCCTGGCGTGGTGCGCTCCCAGCAGCGCTAACGGTCCGGAGCCAGAAGCTGTTTCGGACCCAAGGACCCCGCCGACACCCCCCAGGTGGCCGCAACAACCGAGTCTGTGAAAGAAGGAACCATTATGTGAGTCCACACACTACACACAGAACACTTAAAGGTGTACAAACAGCAAACACTTCCTGGCTTGATTACTGATCAGCTTCCCAACCTGCAGGCATGGAACATCCCGTTCACAAAACTCCACTGCAGTGGAAGCTGATACATGACTAACAAACAGCTCAATACAATAAGGTGTGAGGGACACCACATTTACTGACTGTATAACTGTTAGTCACAAAATCTAACGTACCTCAGGAAGTGTGCTGACGAACGTGAGACCTCACCCCCTCCTCTTTCACAGACTGTGCATCAAACCTGGATGTTCTCAGCATCCGCTGTTGATGAGATGGCTCCCGAGACGACGATCTCACCCGTCTGGTCACAAGGTCGAGTCTCTGGCAAATACACACTGTGCACTCCAGTCTTAAATGCCAACATTGTTATATGGCTGGGGGGGGCCTGGCTGCCGGTTTGTTTCTGTCTTTTGGTTTTCCTCCCAGGTGGCGTGCATTTGGGACTGAGTGGCTGTGTTGCTGAGGCTGTCAGGACCTCACCCTGATCACCTGCGACTCGTCAGGACTCACAGCTGTGGTGCATCTGGATGGAGTGGAACATGTTGGCATTTAAGACTGGAGTGCACAGTGTGTATTTGCCAGAGACTCGACCTTGTGACCAGACGGGTGAGATCGTCGTCTTGGGAGCCATCTCATCAACAGCGGATGCTGAGAACGTCCAGGTTTGATGCACAGTCTGTGAAAGAGGAGGGGGTGAGGTCTCACGCTCGTCAGCACACTTCCTGAGGTACGTTAGATTTTGTGACTAACAGTTATACAGTCAGTAAATGTGGTGTCCCTCACACCTTATTGTATTGAGCTGTTTGTTAGTCATGTATCAGCTTCCACTGCGGTGGAGTTTTGTGAACTGGATGTCCCATGCCTGCAGGTTGGGAAGCTGATCAGTAATCAAGCCAGGAAGTGTTTGCTGTTTGTACACCTTTAAGTGTTCTGTGTGTAGAGTGTGGACTCACATAATGGTTCCTTCTTTCACAGACTCGGTTGTTGCGGCCACCTGGGGGGTGTCGGCGGGGTCCTTGGGTCCGAAACAGCTTCTGGCTCCGGACCGTTAGCGCTGCTGGGAGCGCACCACGCCAGGCCGCACCTTTTTGTTATCACTGTTATGTATTAAATTCAGTTAGCCTTTGAACCGTGCTCTGCTTATTTCATACTGGGTCCTTCAAACGCTGGTCGGTTCTCCGAGCTGCGTCCGACACATAACAAACATGCTCCAATCCATCCAGATGCACCACAGCTGTGAGTCCTGACGAGTCGCAGGTGATCAGGGTGAGGTCCTGACAGCCTCAGCAACACAGCCACTCAGTCCCAAACGCAAGCCACCTGGGAGGAAACCAAAAGACAAACAAACCGGCAGCCAGGCCCCCCCAGCCATATAACAAGAATGGTGTGCCTTTATGTTACATGTGTTTTTCTTCGTGAAAGAAATCTTAATATTTTCGCATGCCTCGCTCTGTTAGTCTCTTATTTTTTTTAATCCACCCCGCAATACTACAATACTTTTGGAGTACCCCCCCAACCCGATTGTTAGCGACCCAGTCTAAACAATAAACATAAGGCAAAACGGATCTCTTTTGTACTTACGGGAGCAACCGACTGTGAAGAGTTGGGATCAATGGTTTCACCACCTACAGTTCTTCTTCTCTTTCGTTGATTGCATCTCGTTTGTCTCGGAAGAGAGATATCAGGATTAATCCCATGTTGTCTGTAACGTTGTAGAAGCATGTCAACCCAAATATGGCCATCGGGTTGTTGTTGTTCTTCTTCTTCTTCTTCTGCTGCTGCTTCTTATTCATCGTCGTCTTTGTGTTTAAAGGCGGTTGGCAACCACCTTATACAGAGCATTACCGCCAACTGGACTGCAGTGTTGGTCAGGAGGGGCCGTCTAGTTATGTCGCATGCGTACAACAGAACAGCGCCCGCAATGATTCAAAATAAATACATTTTTTAAAATAAATAAAACTAAAATTTAAAATAGAATTAACCTTTCAGTTTTCTTTATAAAACATCTAAAACTTAGATCAGTGTGAACAAATAAACACGTGTAAGTCATGAATCTGTCTCCGGGTCATAGGTGGTTATATCCCATGATGCCACGCGCCCATAGGATCGCGCTATTTCAAAATGAGGCTGTTTTTGGAAAAGGACCGCGTTATTTTCGTCTGTTCCTTTTATTTTGCATTTACGCTTGTATTATGATGAAATACGGCCTTTTTGAATTATTTGAGGAAGATGCCGTTGAAGTAGGCGAAGTGGATTGTTGGCCACGAAGAGATTGCAGAGTCTTCGATTGGAAGTAAAACAGAGGTATGTATTATGTTACGCTGTTAAAAAGCTTTTAAACAGCGATCGCCTCGAACATCACACAAGAAGCGAGAATGGAGTTCCGAGTGCATGCGTGGGCTCATGAGTAGGAAAAACTCAGGTCGGGATAAAAGCGACACGCCGCACCGCCGCTGTTCAACTCCGCAAAGTGGTTCGGTTCCTCCGCCCCCCCAGCCGAGCACCGACGCTGCTCTTTCACCGTGTTTCCGCAACGACACAGAGCAGCCGGGCATGGCTTCAGGAACAAGAATGTATGTGTGTGTGTGTGTTCAAGTTCAACACATTGCTTATTAAGTATGCAAATTGGTCTGAAAAAAAAGAATTTTTGACATTTTCAACTCAGTATGTTACAGTTAGGTTTTCACAGAAGTATATATTTAGATTCTAAACATGCAAAATAATAAATGTGGTGAAAATATGAAAATGAATGAAAATGAAAACTGTTTATTTCGAACATTTGATACAACAACAAATACAAGATAGATCAGTGAAAACAACAACAAAAAAGTTCCTACTGTGTACCCAACATGTCCGAAAAATAATTCAATTTCAGATCCTAATACCTTAAAGAATTAACATTCATGTACCTTCTATTTCAGATGATCTTCCAAGCTTGCGCCACACTGCAAATAAGTATGCAAAGAACACAAATGTACGAGGGCTGTCCATAAAGTATAGGTCCTTTTTATTTTTTTCAAAAACTATATGGATTTCATTCATATGTTTTTACGTCAGACATGCTTGAACCCTTGTGCGCATGCGTGAGTTTTTCCACGCCTGTCGGTGACGTCATTCGTCTGTGAGCACTCCTTGTGGGAGGAGTCGTCCAGCCCCTCGTCAGAATTCCTTTGTCTGAGAAGTTGCTGAGAGACTGGCGCTTTGTTTGATCAAAAAATTTTTCTAAACCTGTGAGACACATCGAAGTGGACATGGTTCAAAAAATTAAGCTGGTTTTCGGTAAAAATGTTAACAGCTGATGAGAGATTTTGAGTTGAGACTGTCGCTTTAAGGACTTTTCACGGTGCGAGACGTCGCGCAGCGCTCTCAGCAGCGTCATCAGCCTGTTTCAAGCTTAAAACCTCCACATTTCAGGCTCTATTGATCCAGGACGTCGTGAGAGAACAGAGAAGTTTCAGAAGAAGTCGGTTTCAGCATTTTATCCGGGTATTCCACTGTTAAAGGAGATTTTTTTAATGAAAGACGTGCGGGCGGATTGCAGCGTCGGCTCGCAGCCGCCGTGACGCTCCGCCACAGGAAAAACACCTCTGTTGGAAGCCTTAAGGACAAGTTGGAACATGTCCAGCTGTTAAACAATTTCTCATATACTCACTTCACTGAAAGCCATCAAAAGCCGCCTGGATTTTACAAATGGTTATCAACACGGAGGTGTTTTTCCTGTGCCGCCGCACCGCGTCGGCTGCGTCAGTTTTTGTCAAATAAATACTTCTTCTGGAATTTGATGGTGATTTTGACAGCGTATGCCCTCCAGTAACATTGCTCTCTTAATGGCAGTTTAGGGATTGTTTTCTTGCTTTCTAGATGGCCCGCTCCACTGCTGACCCGCGCTGACCGACCTGCTCCACTTTCTAGGACGACCCGCTCCACTGTCTCAAGACGACCCGCTCTACTTCTCAGTTGAAAGAATCACTTATTTAATGATAGAAATGTAGAAGGAATAACACTTACTAACTGACATGACTGAGTGAACATGACGTGCACTGCAGATGACGTTTGTATATAATTCGTTAACCACGTTTGTGTATATATAAGAAAACTTTTGCTAGGGGGATGACATTAAGTTATCTGATGAATAACAATGAAAAACAAGTGAATGGTATCTGGTAAATAAGAATAAATATCTAGGATGACCCGCTCCGCTTTGTGAGTGGAGCGGGTCGGCAGTGGAGCGGGTCGTCCAGAAAACCAGAGCGAGTCAGCCAGCGCGGGTCGGCAGTGGAGCGGGTCAACCAGACACCGTTTTCTTCGTGAATGCACTATGATAGTGTTTGTGTATGTCCTTGTCACATGTGTATTTCATTTTGTTAATGCTGCATGTATGACTCAGAATATAATTTTGTCTCTGTAGATTAAGAAGAAAAAGAAAGTGGTTTCAAAGAACAATGATGAAGAAGAGCTGGCAAGAGCTATATAAAAGGAAATGAAAGAGAAGGTATGTATAAAGTAACATTCTGATTGTTTCCAAGAAATGGTATAATAGTATATAGAGATAAAGTACATTTACTGCCGTGCTTTACATACACATCATATTAAACTGTTCTTTTTACCACACATGTACAGACCCCAGCGGCTTCACAAGAACAACAATGTATTTTGAGTCCTGAGGTAAGCTACATTTACAATTCTTATTATTCTTTGCTTGCTTTATTTATCATCGCAACTCTTTTTTTTTATTTCAGTAGGGTTAAATTCATCATGATTATTATTCTGTTACAGAGTGAAGATGATGATGAAGTAATGGACAAGAGCATGCATATTGCATTGGTGAGCACCCCATTGCCCTTTTTAACTCATAAAACACCCAGTGGCAATAGTGTCAATCATTTTGACTTTGTATAATTATTGAACAATCTGCATTTATTTACAGCTGGACTTAACTCCCTTGTTGCATTTATGTGTGCCAATGATGAAAAAAAAATTGACAATAATTGTACCTTGTGTCAAATTTAAAGTGGCACCTCCACATATACTGGAATTCTGTTTTTTTCTTTAGCATAAGGATAAATGTGTGCACACATACAAGTATATTTGATTTCTTATGGGGGGGGGGGGGGGGGTCAGTTGTGAACAAAAATCATGTTCTGTGCAAAAAGCCAAATTATTTACTTGGTGCAATTTACTGGTAACACATACCAGATTTAAAAAAAAAAACAGTCACTGCCATTGAGTTATCTTTCATTTTGGTCAGTTAATAAGAGAGGAAAAAAAAAGACAAAATAATAATGGAATATTCAAAATTAACCAGGCAATAATATTTTTTCTTCCATTTGTGCACATCAAGCTTCCATGGTGAAAAAAGGAAGTTTTTCTTATTCTGGACAATGCTTTGTATGCTGTTTGTTGTAGGAAACTTTTTACTGTTTTACATCATCTCAAGCTTTACTTTGTGCCTAACCTAGTGTCTTTTAATTTCAGGTAACTTTGTGGCCAGGGGTGGCCATAACAGTTTGGCAAAAGAGGTTACTAAATGCAAAAAAACAAAAAACAAAAAAACCAAATGTTAAAGAATACACAAACACCCTGCTGTGGATGATTCTCACACCAGAAGTGCTACAATCATCTTCCCTCACTGGAAAGAAAAGCAACGCTTTTAAAGATGTGATAGCCAAAAAGAAGCTGCCTGGTGTAGAGTCCATAATTGGTAAGTTAACTGGCATAACAATAACATTATTAATGCAATGCCTTACATATATTTGCTCTATTAGAGGCGCACCTAGACCAAAAATTGAATTCTTTTGATACAGAAATATTAAAATATTGCTCATTTTGACCATAAAAACACCCGTTATTTACATAAGCCCATGCGCTTCTAATAGACGAAATATGGTAATGTTTTTCCCCAGATTTCGGAACTGGTGGTATAATTTTTAACTAATATTTCTTGGAAAATTATTTTGGAATAACTTTTAATTGCTGTTAAACCCTATGCTGGTTGTTTTTTCTTTTATCTGTATGCTGCGTCCACAAATTACAGATTTGTATTCATTTATTTTACATATGCAGATTATTTCAAAGAACAGACCCGTTCTCCTGATGTTCAACCAGTCAAAACGGCCATCGCTCACCTCTTGAACACCGAAGGCAAACGGTTGCTGAAGAAGTGTGATACTGCTGATTAAAGGCTTGCCCTAAAGTTAATGTTCAATATTTCATCCAAGAAAACGTTAAATTTTTTCACTTTTTCCTGTATTGTTTGTGTATTTGTGAAGTAAATTTTATATTTAAATGTTTAATTGTTCCCATTATCCTTTGTATATTTTATGACATTATGACTTGTAGGTTCCTATAGAGATCCTATAGGTTGGCCTATAGATTCTGGTAGAAATGCTATAGGTTGGCCTATGGATTGTTAAAGAGATCCTGTAGGGTTGGCCTATAAGCTCCTACAAAGATCCTATAGGTTCTGACAGAAATTCTATAGGCCGGCCTATAGGGTCTTATAGAGATCCTATGGGTTGGCCTGCGGGCTTTTATAGCTATCCTATAGGACTGCCTATAGAGGGCCTATAGGTGAAACGTCCCAATTGCCTATAGGCACTTATAGGTTTCTCTATGGCGGCCTATAGGTTTCTCTATAGGCTTGTCCATGGAAATTCTATAGCCAAGCCTATAGCAACCTATAGGTCATGCATATAGAATTAGCTATAGATTTTTTCCGTAAGGGCTCGTTAAATGCCGCCGCGGCACTCACACCCCTGTGTCTGCTGTGCAGCCAGCACCACCTGTGTACTGAATGGAGTTTCAGCCAACTTGGCACAAGTCCAGAGACTACGCTCGCCGTTTTAATGTAGAGTGCGCGGTGACACCTGTTGCTCGCAAGGACAGACTTCTTGCTGCAAAATCCGCAGTGCCGCGCACGTCTCGGTAATCGGAGCCGCAGAGCTCCTTGGCCGCTGAGAGAGGTTTATATATTTTTAATGACTTGAATTCTTTGCGGGTCTCGCCTCCGTAGCCCGCGACGGTACACCGGAGGTGAAAGACAGTAGATTTTCAATGCGACACCACTCAAACGGGCGTATGAAAAAGTCCACAAAAATAATTTTCAAGCACAAATAAAAGAAATGTGTACTCACCAAGCGTACCGCAAGACAATATGAAGTTTTAAAAAGTAGATCCTTCCGTATAAGACAAGAAAAAGGTGCAGATGCAAACTGACGTAAATCTACAAATTACAGTTGGCGCGCGCAATGCATGCTGGGAGAGGGTCTTGTCCCTGACGTCTTGGCAGCGTCCGTGATGAGAGGGACAATTTGCGGAGGGATAAATGTTAGCTGTAAATTTGTCATTTTCAAATGAAGATTTCTCAGTTGAATGACAGATCTGGGCTTGCAGATTTACTTTACTACATTCAGAAGGATCTTATGTGTAAATATAAGTCATTTTTTGGTCCAAAGATCTGACTGCATTTACTTCAATGCAGGTCTACTTTAAAGGACGGAATGAATGTGGAACTTTTGTATATTTGTAAATAATTTTTGAAACAAATGTTCATATTCTCAATGAAGCTGCCAGAGAGGAAACATGCCGCTATTAAACCAGTTCAGTGCTATTTTCTGCCTCTATGGAAGTGCGCTCTGTTCTCTCCTGCAGGTGTGGTGCGGCTCAAAAACAGTAATTTAACTTTATTTATTTATTTATTTATTGCCTTGGTGGATCACTTTCATTGTGTCCAGATGCTGCTGAGTCTGGCTGTGGTAAAGACTGCCCTGAATGAAACGCTGTGACTCGTTAAACTTTTAAACCTCCGGGTTGCGCTGATCAGGCCCGCTGATTCGATCAGACCTGATCGATCAGGGCGTTTGATGAGCGCACCGACATTCAGCGAGTGCGCGTTTATTTTAGAGTCACAGCTCATTTCAGGTTTGATCAGACCTGATTGATCAGGAAGTTTGATGAGCGCACTGGCAGTGAGTGCGCTTTTATTTTAAAGTCACAGGTTCGATCAGACACAGAGAGAGAGAGACAGAGTGAGAGCGAGGGGGAGCGCGCATGAGAGAATGAGTGACTAACCTACTGTTTCTGTTGTGTTTCTGGATTTCTGACTTGTGGTTCGATTCCCTGTTCTGATCACATGCAGGTGCTGTGTGATCATGTTTTCAGCTGATTCCTCTGGATTCATGCACTCAGTTTTTGGTTGTGTACAGGAGTGCAGTGTTGCACAGCAGACCTCAAGCAGACCAGACTCAAAGGGGTGACCCTCCGCTTGTGCCATGCTACGGACATAAATTACAGAACAATTCACAAAACGGATATACAGGAAATGCAGTTGGTGCACAGCACAGGAGAGTCTCAAGCACAAATACCACACCCATCTCTGGATGGAGCCGCACCTTAAACAGGGAATAAAAACAGAATCAGGCCTCAGAAAGACAAGAAATACAGCATCATTTGCCAGGATTAAACAACAAGAAAAACAGGAGATACTAAGGTGATCGCTGGCCACTAGCCCCATGTTTCATTAAAAGACCCAGAATTTAGGTAAAGCTGAGGCCGTATCATGCTCCGTTTCCTAATAAAATGAATCAAAAGAGTAAAAGCGTGAAACTATACTATGCCAGTATGCTAGCCATACGAAAGGGAAAATAAGTGCGTCTTAAGTCTGGACTTGAAAGTCTCCACAGAATCTGACTGTTATATTGATGCAGGGAGATCATTACACAGAACAGGGGCATGATAAGAGAAAGCTCTATGACCCGCAGACTTCTTATTCACCCTAGGGACACAAAGTAGTCCTGCACCCTGTGAACGCAAAGCCTGGGCCGGTACGTAGGGTTTAATTAGGTCAGCTAAGTAGGGAGGTGCCAGTCCATGAACAATTTTATAGACTAGTAGCAGAACCTTAAAATCTGATCTCACTGGAACAGGAAGCCAGCGAAGGGATGCCAAAATGGGTGTAATGTGGTCGAACTTTCTGCTTCGTGTCAAAAGTCAGGTTGCAGCATTTTGAACCAATTGGAGAGGCCTAATGCTGGACTGCAGCAAACCAGAAAATAAAACATTGCAGTTGTCCAATCTAGAAGAGATAAACACATGGATCAGGGTCTCAGCATCAGCCAAAGACGGGATGGAACGAATCGTCGCTATATTTTGCAGATGGAAGAAAGCGGTCCTCATAATATTTCTAATGTGGAGGTCAGAGGACAGTGTAGGATCAAAAATTACCCCAAAGTTCCTCACTTTGTCAGTGTGATGTATGACACACGAGCCTAGGTTGAGCGTTAACTGGTCAAATTGATGCCGATGTCTCACGGAACCAAGAACCATCATTTCAGTCTTATCAGAGTTTAAAAGTAGGACGTTTCCAGACATTCAACTTCTCACACATGCGAGGCAATCTTCTAAGGATTTTATGTGAATGAGATTACCAGCAGTTATCGGCATGTATAACTGAGTATCATCAGCATAGCAGTGAAAGGTAATCCCAAAACGCCGCAATATGTGCCCAAGGGGTGCTATATAAAGGGAGAAAAGCCCCTGTGGAACCCCAAATTTCATATCACTAAGATTAGAGGTAGTGTTACTGAACAAAACACAGTGAGAATGACTGGTCAAGTATGACGTCAACCATGCAAGGGCACTCCCAGTAATCCAAAAATGATTTTCCAGCCTATCAAGTAGAATATGATGAACCACGGTATCAAATGCAGCACTGAGATCTAACAGTACCAGAACCATTGTGGTGTCCGAATCCATTGCAAGCAGAAGATCATTCACGACTTTAGTGAGAGCCGTCTCTGTGGAATGATATTTTCTAAAAACAGACTGCAGTGGCTCAAAGAGATTATTCTCAGTAAGATAGTCCACGAGCTGCCGTGACACCACTTTTTCCAGAATTTTAGAGCCAAATGATAGATTTGATATCGACCGATAGTTTTTCAATACATTGGGGTCAAGATTAGGTTTCTTAAGTAATGGTTTAATCACTGCAGATTTGAAACACTTAGGAACAGATCCAGAAGTTAAAGAAAGATTAATAATTTCCAGCACAGTCAGCCCAAGAGTGGGCCACAGGTCCTTAAACAGTTTTATTGGTATAGGAAATAAATAAGCAGGTTGTGCTTTTTCTTGACGTTAAAAGTTTTGTCAGCATGCCTTTTGAGATACTATCAAATTCTGTAAATCTAGGGAATACCTCAGTAATGGCGGCCACCTCAATAGCAGGGTGTAGTGGCTGGGTTAAGGCATGCTGGGATATCTTTAACCTAATGTCTTCTATTTTTCCTCAAAGTAATCCAGGAAATCTTGTGGGGTAAAAGGAGAGCGAACTACAGGTGGTTGTCCATGAATAAGTGTTGCCACTGTGTTTAACAAAAACTTTGAGTTAATGCTCGTTTTTGTTGATCAAATCAGAGTAGTAAGTTCGCTTTGTAGCCAATAATGCATGCTTATAGTCTAAGATAGCATCACGCCACGCAAGGTGGAATACTTCTAATTTTAGAACTACGCCATTTCCGTTCTAGACCTCGTGCTTTATGCTTGAGGTCACGCAGGTAATCATTGAACCAAGGTGACTGTGTTTTGGGGGAGCACGGTTTTAACACAGGTGGTGCAATCATGTCGAGTGTAGTTTTGAGCACTGAGTTTAAACTATCCACTGTTGATTGGGTATTTGCCAAATGTGAAGCCAAGACATCAGACAGTCTTTCTTCGAGTTCAGTCTTAGTTGAGGAGTTGATGCATCGCTGTAGTGATATACGAGTATATATACATATATATATATATATGTATATAAGTGAAACTATAACTTAATAAGTGAGTGATCAGAGTCCACTGATGAGGCATGATGACAATATTCGTGACAGCAATACCACGTGCGAGAACCAAATCCAGGGTATTTCCACAAATGTGAATCGAGTCTCGAATGCATTGACGGAATCCTAATGCATCCACAACTTCCATAAATGATTTGCAGAGGGGATCAGAAGGCTTATTTGTATGAATGCTAAAGTCACCAATGATTGGAATGTTATCTGCACTCATTGACAAGTTAGAGATGAACGCACCAAATTCATCTAAGAATTCAGAATATGCACCATGAGGCCTATATACAGTGACAAAGTAATACAGCTTATTTTTATTCTGACCTTGGCAGTGCGTAATATCCTGAGCAAAGTGGAGAATCAGATGCTCAAACAAGTTATATTTGTGACCCCCAACAGTCAATAAGCTAAACCTAGATTTATAAATAAAAGCAATATCCCATCTTGCTTTACATCAAGAGGGACATGACTAAATGTATATGCTGGTGGGCAGGCCTCATTTAAGGAGATGACAGCTGTAGGTTTAAGCCAGGTTTCACATAACCCAATCATATCTAAGTGATGATCAATAATTAGATCATTAATCAACAATAATTTTGAGGATAGTGATCTTACGTTAATGTTAATGTTAATGATCTTACAGTGGGGTTAACAGTTAAACTGTTTTGGTTTAGGGGTGGCATATATAAGATGCCGAGAAGTAGGTTTAGGTTTGAGACATTCCATGCGCGTTGGTAGCAGACACAAAATCTTTGATATTGTTGGAACAACCACCGGTCCATCCTCATCATATGGATGATGATGAGATGATGATGACTGACAGCTGTCAGCTCAGGTGCACCTTGTGATCCTACCAGGCGTCTGCACCCTCTGGTGCCTGAAACCCGACCACAGGCAGGGCACCCTCTGGTGGTGAGCCAGCAGTACCTCCTCTTCGGACCACAGCAGCATGACTGAGACAGAGTCTCTTCACCCAAAGCGATCAAATGGATTAATGTGATTATTAACCATCAGATGACAAGGAAAAACCTCTTAAATCATTCTAAAGTCAGTTTTCAGCAGAAACAAGGCCGTTTTAAGCAGAAACTTGGTGAAACTCCGCGATACTTTGAAATGACCGACGAGCAGTGAACGCATCAGCTAGCAGCCCGTGTAGCCGCTGCACTCTTATTGCGTCCTTCATCTTTTATGATGAAATAATTCTGAATTTATGTGAAAATGATTGTTGTACAAAAGCTTCAGATATCTGTTGCTGAGATAGATGATGACTGGTGTGCAGTTTTAAGCAGAAACAAGGTGTTAATCTGTGAACCGCGGCTAATAACGAATGTGCAGTGAAGACAGGGCGGACTGATTTTTAGGGGGGACTGTTCGGTTGGCGGCACCAGTGTCGCTCCTGGAGAACACGGCCTCTGGACAGTGACCAAATCATTGGTACTTTTTCTCTTAACCACAACAACAGGCGCATTGTGCTGTTATGAAGACATCAATGGTAGGTGAAAGATTTTTATTTTCCTTTGCCTGCTGTTGACATTTTTCCCTGAGGCTATAGGCTACATGTGGAGGTCTGTGGATATTTGTATTGAACAGTAGCCTAGGTTTGTGTGTGATTTTGTTCATTCTGTATGTCATCAGTGGCTGTGCAGATCAGAATGTGGCTATGTGTACGCATGCCCATGAATGTGGCAGAGGTGTAGCAGAGAGCTGTCGTGACACACGAGCCCATACCACCCTCATAAAAATGCCAAGCTCCCCATAGCACCTGCAGAAAAAAAATCTCTGGAGCCGCCACTGGGTCACAGGCTGGTAAGGCCACAGGTGGAGGAGCCGAGCAGCAGGTGCTGCAAGTGTGACTTCAGAGGATCCTCAACAACATGATTTCTTTTAGGCACCAAAATTCAAAGCCATAGGATTTGTTTTTCAAGTTTCACCCACATCAGGCATCTGACAGAGCAGGAAATCATTTCACTGTGAAGATGGAATATGAGAGAGAGAGAGAGAGAGAGAGAGCAAAAGCAGTATCATTAAAGGGCGGAGCCTATTCATATTCGTTCAGTGTTTTTGTCTTTTTGTTCACATGTGGGTGGGGTTGTCTTTGTGTTTGAAGAAAAAAAAAACCCTATTCTGTAGAAAATGCCACAACCGTTTTTTTGATCCCAGTCCATCACTGGGTGTCAGTCATATTTGATGTTGGTGATTGGTTGTAGGTGTGTGAAAAGGGAGGGAAGAGATGTATAAGAGGAGAGAAACGGGAGGACGACAGATAGAAAGGGAAAGAATTCACCAGGTTTGTGAATTAACATTCTGTGAAATTCGTTGAGAAAAAAGTATTTTGTTTTCCTTCTCGTGTGTTTGCACGAGCACCATTTAGTTAATCAGGTTAGTCATGTTAGTATTTTCTAGGGGTTATAAGTAGAAGTGTGTCAGGCGTTGTGGAGTCACAACAACCAAAATTATTTTGGATAAAGACAAATTCAGTTGTACATATATTAATCAGTATTTTACTTTGTAAACAGTTTTGGGTTTCCATTCTGGAGTTTACTGTGTTTTATTATTTTTTATTGGGGTTGAGGTTTCTGAGTTTTCTTTGTGGAGTGTTTTGAAGTTTTAAAATCTTTCAGTAAAGTTGTTAAATGTTCTTTTCAAGTGTTGTCTGGGATCAGACATTTAAAATATCTGTTACGATTTCTTTGATCACTAGGGCTGTTGTACGAGGAGACGTCCCCCTCACTGCAGGTAAACCCTTTGTGGTAGTGACCTTGTTAATCAAACAAATCCAAACACCCCAGCAACCTGGTCTGAGGGTCAGTTTGCACCATATTAGATACAATGTGGGGAAGTGGGGTGCCACACTTATTTTTCTTGTTTGTTTTCATGTTTACATAGTTACTACAAATGCATCAACATTTTAATTATAAATGTTTGATTTGATTGTCCAGAGACATGTTGTGGTACATAATTTTACTGAATGTGACTTTGTTGGCAGTGGAACATACTGCTTCAGCACAAAATGGTAATATTACACACGTACATTCAGCCTTCTATCAGCACTGTGCATCTCTACGTTATCATTTGACTGATTTGTTGAAACTGGATTTATTTTCAAAAAACAAAAATGCAGGACATTTTGATTACTTATCAGGACAGAAGTACAAGTTACCATTTGTTGCTCGGAGTTGTAAGGAGATCCAGGACAAATATTGTGTGCGAGCGGGTAAGTTTGAACAAACTGCATCAGAATTGAAAAAGTGCAGAAAACAATAAAGGGTCAATAAAGTTGTTTGAAATGCACATTTTGGGTTTCAGTTCAGGAAGGCAGCGATGATTAAAATTAAACAAATGCTATTTTGTTGTAATATTCAGCTTTCTGTATTTCAGACGGGTTACACTACCTGATGACTGCTAACGGCATGGTCTATCAGACGTTCTGTGACATGACCACTGCAGGAGGCGGCTGGACGCTGGTGGCAAGCGTTCATGAGAACAGTGTTTTTGGAAAGTGCACAGCAGGCGACCGCTGGTCCAGCCAGCAGGGCAACAACATCAATATACCAGAAGGAGATGGAAACTGGGCCAACAGAAACACCTTTGGGACAGCAGAGGGTGCCACTTCAGATGACTACAAGGTAAAGGATTTCCTGGACAAACATAATGTTCATACTGTAGTGGACATAATTCAATATGTAATACTGGACATAATTCACCATACCCATTTATCATTTGGCGTTAGTGTGTTGTTTTCTACATTTAAAAATGAGCTGAGGTGCTTACTGTGCACATCAATGGGTGTCTCGTTCAAAGTTACAGGGGCATGGTCTCTTTGATGTTTTTGCACTGAGACTGCTGTGCTTTTGATGGGCGGTGCAAAGCTCTGTTCCAAAGTGTGTGAGTTTTGAACATGGATCACAAAATAAATGATACACCATTGTGTTGTCGATGTGGGAAATTGTCTTGTTTTTTTTTTCCACCCATTGCAATTTCCACGCTAGTCTTTTGAAACATTTTTGAAGGACATTCTGATATGATCATGAAGGCGAATCCTATGTCTTTGTTGCTTGCTGAGTTTGGGGAGTCGTCTGCATCGGCTTGGCTTGCTCAAACGGAGTGGCACTTTGCACTGTGTGAGATTACCACGGACGACACGAAATGCTATTATGTCATGTCGGCCCTCGGAAGTTCTACAGCAACAAGTGTTGTTAGTCTCCTGAAAAATCCCCCTGCAGTGGATAAATATGGAGCTTTCAAGGATCACCTGTTAAAGATATTTGAACTTTCCACACACAGACTTTGAGTGTGTGTTTGTTTATCTCAGTAATGTTCATTATATATGTTAAAACTATTAATTATTATTAAAACTGGATCATACACTATAAATCTAACACATCCAACATTAACTTTATTAGTTGTAGCTCTGTTTTGTAATGTGTTTTTCCTAGTAATCAAAGTTTAATGAACAAAAGCACGGCAAAGTGTATTTTAACCATAGACTGTGTGTGTGTCCTGAACAAAGCTTGGGTGATGTTGTCCATAGTTTTCCCAGAACAACAAACATGAAGCTTGTGTCTAAGCATTACCATATTGACAGCAGCAGCAGCAGCACAATGAACTCATTAATGCATAAAATGGTGGACCATGGGTGGCTCAGTGTGTGGCTCTGAGTCTTAACTGCCGAAGCTAACAGGCTAACCTCAGGGATGAGATTTTTCCGCGGATTTGACAGTCCCGGGGGTCGATTTTGTGAAACGTCCAAATCCATTGAGAAAATTTTAGGTGGGGGGGGTAAGAATGCAAAAAAAAAAATTTAATGCCTGGAGTACCTTTGTTTAATAAAATTGTCATCTATTCAGAACACTGAGTGGTCTTTGTTATCGCAGATGCAGCAAGTTCGATCAATCCATCAGTCAGCCGAACGTGGAAGTAATGCTGTGCTGATCAGTGATCAGTGACCAGTATGACGTAGGTGCACAATGAGCATGTAGTGTAGTGTAAGTGTAGAGCATGTAGTGTAAGGGAGGTAACTGTGTAGTCTTTCGGTAGTTGTCCCTCCAACAAATCATAAAAAACCGAGACGGTATCGAAGCGCAGTCGAAGCTATTACTTACACACATTTTCATTGGTTATTACAAAGCTTATGACCAATCAGCGCAAAGGTTATATATGCGTTTCTCCCACTCTTTCCTTTCTCCCGCCCTTACATGTATGTTTGTTGACAAGTGTGCCATGCTGAAAGTGGAGAATGCTGAAAATCAAGTCTAGTTATGAAAAAATATTTTGGTCACAAAAATACACATGTAGATGGTCTTAGTAAGGGTTTACAGTTGAACAGGTGGCATTTATAGTAGTTTTTAATATCATTTTAGTGCAATTTACATGTTTTAAAACAGCAAAAATTCTTTGGCTTTTGACGCCCTGGACCCGCCCGGGCCTGCGGCCCCTGGACCCTGGCTTATTTTCCTCTGAAAATCGAATTTGCCAATCTCATCCCTGTAACCTTGGTTCGAGTATTTATTAAATCATATGTTTGGGGACTGTGTTGAGGTTTTCCTTAGGATTTGCTTGGGTGTGGACATGAAAAGTTATGAGCCACTCATTTTGTCAATAATCATGCCTTAACAGGGCTTATCTACCTCCTGTGAAAATTCAAATTGTAATGGTGGTGTGTACAACAGTGTAACCCTCGTGCAGAGAACAGACCAGGTTTTTATAATCCGCTGGGGACGTTACGCAGACAAAATGCACATGAAGTGGGATGGCACAGAATGAGGACACAAGAGGGAGCCAGAGACCTGAGAGAGAAGGAAAAAGGACACAGCCCCAGAGGCCAGAGAATAATGAAATGACAGGACCAATAATAACAACAAGGGAGAATTAATGGGACAACACAGAGAATAACACATGGACAATAGTAGTTGAGAGAGAATAAAATGGTGACCTTAAACTAAAATACAAACTTTGACCCATAACACAAACTGTAAGAAATGTCCAATTTTATATGCTTGTAAATCAATATGTGATGACATTTTATCTTCATCAACATGCTCATAATGTCTGTGTTTACTTGCTTGTAGATGGAGAAAGTACTGCTTACAGAATTTCAATGATGACAGATGTGTATGTTTGCTTACAGAATCCGGGATACTATGACATTACAGCAGAGGACATGTCTGTGTGGCATGTTCCGAATAAACTCGCTCTGAATGTGTCTAAGCTGGCCGCCATCCTCCGCTACCACACCAACACCGCCATTCTCAAAGCGTATGGAGGAAACCTCCTAAAGCTTTTTGAGGTAAGTTACGAATTTGTGAAGTAATGATGGCTCAAACAATACAGGTTTATAAGATCTGTGCTCAAAGTCAATGGTATGCCTTGCATGTGTCTTTGTGACATCAATCCGGTTACATGACATTTCAGAAATATCCAGTGATCTACAATGTCGGCTCCTGCAGTGACAGAGGACCAGTTTCTCCCATTGTGTATGATAAGGGAGACACACAGTCCACAATAAACATGTATGGACCACATGTACAAAGTAAGAAGTTCATCTTAAAAGACATATGTTTGTAAAGAGCAATTTCACCATTATTTTATGGGTTGTTTCATTCTAAGTCCTCTATATTTATTTGATTGCACAAGTCATGGCTTAAATGCATGTAAATGAACTTGGTGAAAGTCAAACCACATTGTATTTTAAAATTTTGTCACTTTTGTGAAAAATCTACTGGGATAACACTTCTAAGAAATACAAACATTGTGGTCCTGTGTGATAAACCTGTCTGCAGCAGGCAGGGAGTTTGAAGTCCAAAATAATTCGAGGTAATGCAGTTGAGGATTCAAGATAATTGTTGGGGAAAGTGAATGACACGGACCCACACCAGGGGGCGTAAATGAACGGACAATAGAGATCAATCAATCAATCAATCAATTTTATTTATATAGCACCAAATCACAACAAACAGTTGTGATTTGACGCTTTATATTGTAAGGCAAGGCCATACAATAATTACGTAAAAACCTCAACGGTCAAAACGACCCCCTGTGAGCAAGCAGTTGGCGACAGTGGGAAGGAAAAACTCCCTTTTTTGCATTAAATTACATTAAATTGTTGTCTTTTGGCAACAAAAGACAACAATTTAATGTTGTGAATGTGCACAACCAGATACAAATACTGCTTTTGTAATGTCAATCAATAACAACAAAGATGACATGTGGGCAGGCTCGAGGGTAGGAGACGCCTATCCAGAGAAGAGCTGGGACCCACAAGGTTCCACCGCCAACGGAGACCTGCAACACACCGGAGCCGCCAAGTCCTGAGTCCCCAGGTGGCCACTGCCTCCAGCTGTCAGATCTGGTACTGCTGGCAGGAAGAACAAACAGGTTACGGTGGGTGTGTGTACACCCAGCAAACAGTCAGCAAAAACACAGTTCCTTTCTGGTGGGGGAAAAACCTCCACCTCCTGATCACAGGAACTCAGAGTACGTGCAGAGCCTTATGTAACACTTAACAAGTCTGGAGTGAGGAGTGGGTACGCCAACTCCTTCCAACTTCTACAAACTCAGGTACAAGCTGCAAGTGTACAAAAAGGTTACAACTGCAAAAAGCTCAGATGCAAAAACGTGTGCGTACGGCACAAAACGGCTGAGACGGTTTACCTGTCGGGTAAGCTGATTTCTCGGCAGGGATGTGATGTCACTGCCAGGTTTTAATGGGTGGTGATGATGATGGGATGATGGATGACAGCTGTCAGCTCCGCCTCCTGGTTGGCGACTGCGCCCTCTGGTGCCTGAAGCCCGCCCTCAGGCAGGGCGCCCTCTGGTGTTGGCCAGCAGTACCTCCTCTTCTGGCGGCCCACACAACAATAATGGTGTTGGTAATGCCAACAGTGAGTGCAAAGCAGAAGAAAGTATAACAGCACTGACAAGTCTGGGATGATATAAATATGCGTTGAAATTATGTGAACACACCATAAGAGTGCAGATTGCAAACACAGAGCACGAGTGGGTACATAAGGGCCCTGTCCCACTGGCGTTTAGGAGGATTTGCGTATGGATTGCGCACAAAATTGGCCCATATTCGCCAAACATCCGCAATATCCGTGTAACATGCCTGTATGAGTCGGCCGTCATCCGAATATGCCCATGATCATCCACAGAGGCACGCATGTCCGCAGCCAGGATTTTTGAGCTGTTCAAAAATCTGAAGGCAGATGACATCTGCCTTACATACTCCATATATACTCAATTCATACACAATACATACTCACTCTATGCGCTGTATATCTGCCGTTAACCGCTGATATCCGCAACTGACGGGGCTTTGCGGCTTGGCAGCGGAACAGGACAGTGTGTTAAACAGATATATTGCGTGCCCATCATGTCCACATCACAAACTAAAATATGTTGTAGCGAATGCATACAGATTGGCCACAAATAAAGCATTTTTATTACATCTGCTGTGCAGCTGATTTGCGGACAATCTGTGAATGCATAACAAACACGTCACGTAAACCCAAAGTACTATATGAGGCAGAAAGCGACATACCTGCCAGTCAGTGCCAGTCCAGCTGTGTAAATCCACAAAGACGTAGCTGCTGCAATCCGGGACTTTTATTTAACACCAACAAAAGGAAGAGTTGCTGTTTTAGCCACAACTCACTCAAAAAAAAAAAGAAAGAAAACACCGTCTCACACCCGAGCGGCTTCCCCCCTTCCGCTCCCCAAAGCAGAAATACTTTGTTCGTGTACTTAATTAGAATTTTGACGTATCTGTACTTTACTTCATTATTTAAATTTATGGCAACTTTCACTCTCATTCCACTACATTTCCTCAATAAAATATATACTTTTACTCCAATTCATTTCCCTTAACCATCTTTGTTACTCGTTACTACAATATAAAAATAGAAGAAATTTGAGTGTTTGCCTGTTTGCAGAGGTTGACACTGGAACGCAGCGGTACACCGTACTGGGAAGAGATACAGTCCTCCATAGACAGTACGCAGGGGTACGCCTTGGAAGACCAACTTTCACCCCTGCATCATCAAGTGACGTGTTTGACATAAAACAAATTTAAAAGACAAAAAAATTAAAGATGAGAGGTTGAATCTGCGCACCTGCTGATGAAGAGGAGACTGTGGAAGGTGAAAAGGGGGCCATCTGCGCGCTGGACTCCAAACGCGCACATGCTGATGCACGATCAGAGTTAACACACGACAAAACTGGTCGGCTTGGCTGTTTCGTTTTACTTATTTTCTCTGAATTTGTCACAGAGAAGCGGTGCTGTGTTTTTGATTCAAGAACACAAAGAGCACTGCGTTTGGTTACTTTGCATTGGTCGGTGTGGGTGATGATTGCAAAGTTGATCTTTTTTTTTAAAATTTTCCTTAAGAGCCTGGCTTTCTTTTTGTGTTGCTGTTTTACTCACCCCTCATTTTGGATTTTACCTTAGATTAACTTTTACCAAATTAATTTTGTGGTAAGATACTTGTACTTTCTCTCAAGTATCACTTTGAGGTACTTTATAGAAGACTGGTAATATTAAAGTAATGTTGTTTTCCTTCTCTCTTTTTGAAGCGCAATTTGAACCAGGATTCATAACGTTCAGAGTAATCAACAATGAGCGTGCAGCCATGGCAATCTGCTCTGGAGTCAAACCAACTGGATGCGACACTGAACATGTGAGTATGAATCCATCATCAGACTTCCTCTTCGTCAACACAGAGTTGTTATTCAGCCTAATTTGTGTGCAATAATCCTGTGTGTCCTCAGTACTGTATTGGAGGAGGCGGATTTTTTCCTGAAGGAAATCCAAAGCAGTGTGGAGACTTCCCATCATTTGACTGGGACGGACTCGGAGGACAAGGCGCGAGTGCTTCAAGACAGATGACTGAAGCTGCTGTGTTACTCTTTTACCGCTGATAGTCATTAAATAAGTTTCTTTTTAATTCAAATGATTTCATTACATTACATTTAAAATAATCAGTGAGTTGCCAGAAAGTGGTGACACAGAACTACATATTCAACATTAATCGAATATGTTATTATCTCAAAACATGATTCTTGAGTGTGTTTAAGTCTCTTGATTATAGATTTTCCAATCTGGTAGAGGTGAAAAATAAATGATAATTTCCGTTGTCAATTTATTTCTTAAATTTGTGTGAAAGGTTAAAATGAATTAAATTTTTTCAGAAGAATCACAGCTTAGTGTCTGTCTTTCTGTTAAATTCTTTTTCTGACTTGCAAAGAAATGTCATGGCCACCAGGACCGTACCATCAGCAACAAGGTTCCACCAACAGTGAGACACTCCTGTCTGTCTTTATTTTATGTTAGGGTTGTTGTACACATTAAAAGATGCCAACATGTCCCAAAATAAGAACTACACTGCTGCTCACCAAGTCCTAAACACTGGTCCTGAAAAATGAAGCCCATATGGACATGGCAAATCATGCAGTTCTTTGAATAGCCGTTTAAGGTTGGCTCCAAAAGCGAGTAACTCCAAAGTGGGTCACAAGTCAAACTCTCCAACTTTACAAACTAGTGAGCTAGTTCTGGCAGAGAACTCACACTGCCTCCCCGTACATTTACTGACTCTTCACATAATCTCCCACCACTTTCTGCAAATAGGGTGCATTATTGAGCAGAACTAATCAGGAATGACCCGATGATGTCATATTATATACTGGGGACCCAATAGTTACTATACCTAAACTTTTGAAGTGTCTGCTAGATTTTAGTATTGTGTCATGATATAAAGTAAATAAATCAAAATCTGAAGCTATGATGATAAAGGTGAATTGGCCTGCAGAACTGTCCGATAAAGTCAAATTTAATTGGTCACCAAACGGATTCAGATATTTGGGAATCATTATCACAAAGGATATTTCTCGAATGTATAAAGCAAATTATGGGAAACTATTGGCTCAAATTCACAAAGATTTAGAAAGATGGAAAATATTACCATTATTCCTTTTTGGGAGAATTGAAATGGTCAGAATGAATATTCTTCCCAGATTGCTTTATTTATTTATGTCGCTTCCTATTTGGATCTCAGCATCCAATTGTTGCAAAAATGCATAAAATGATTTCTGTTTTTATTTGGCAGAAAAAAGGCCAGGATCAATCTCACACAGCTAACCAGTAGTAAGGCTTCTGGAGGCCTTAACCTACCAAATTTGAAACTGCACTACTGGGTGGCACAACTGCATGGGGTTGTGGAATGGTTAAAACAGAGTAAAGGAACAACATGGGTGAGATTACAGCAAAGCTCATGCCCCAAATTCCCACAGCAGGCCTTTGCATTCACCTCCAAGGAGATATGGAACAAGTATAGGATTACAAATGTATGGATGAGATGCACCCAAAAGGCCCTAGGTACTATTAGAAAAACTATTAAAGCCCCCCAGTCCATATCACGGACAATGAAAATCTCAAATATAATTGACTTTTTTATAATTGACTCCCCAGTTCCCAAATGCTTATTGAGTGTTGTTAGAAGGAAAGGTGATGTAACAGTGGTAAATATACCACTGTTCCAGCTTTTTGGAAATGTGTTGCAGGCATCCATTTCAAAATGAGCAAATATTTGCACAAAAGCAATAAAGTTTATCAGTTTGAACATTAACTATCTTGTCTTTGTGATGTATTCAATTGAATATAGGTTGAAGAGCATTTGCAAATCATTGTATTCTGTTTATATATTCACACAATGTCCCAACGTCATTGGAATTGGGGTTGTAAGTAACTAAATGTCTTCTGCTCATTATACATAATTGTTCCTGTGAATCTGAGGACATTTGGTCTTTCCTTACCAAAGTTATCTGGGGGAACAGAATATTTCAGCCAAACTTTCTCGCTCTGAAATAATCTGTTCCCCCCTGTATCAAGGACAAAATAATTCCTGATGATATTGAGTTATAGATATTTTAGTCCTCTCATGGTGGATAATCACTCCTGTGAGTTTGAAGACTTTTGCTCTTTCCTTACCAAAGTTACCTGGTGGAACAGAATATTTCAGCCTGACTTTCTCACCCTGAAATAATCTGTTCCCCCCACTATCAAGAACAGTCAGTAACCAATCATCTCATGTTTCTAAAAAATGAACCGCTGTCTGTGAGAAAAACTGATGTAACAATTTGCATAGATTTTCTTAAGTTATTTTCTGTAACTTCACTACATAAAGTTATTTCAACTTACATAACTAGAGAAGTCTTGTGGCATTATGAAATAACTAAATTGAAATAACTAAAGAAATAATATATGCAAATTGTTACATCAGTTTTTCTCATTGAGACAGCACTTTTTTAGAGTGCAACTTCCCTCCGTGTGAGGTCGTGGTTCATCACATGGTCCACCAAAGTTGCTTGAATTTCATCTGAAACATTTCTCCTTCTTGCTCTTCTTTGTCTTTGTCCTTGTCCACATATCTCTGTCTTTGTCTTTTTCCTCTTTTTCTGGGTGTTATCAGCTCCATTATTGCAGATTTGACAAAATGTCTTACCTGAGCTCTATTTGTGGTGCCAAATGTCAGACTGATTGGTGCTGAGTTTTCTATATGAGTGTTTTCAGATGTTTGCATAAGTATTTCCAATTGCTAGATGTGTTTTGCATTTTTATTAAAAGTTTTTTCCCAATGATAACAAGGAATTTTATCTTTGATTTCAGTGTCTAATATAGAAAACTGTGTAATGTTCTGCAACAATTGTGTTGAAGGATTGCAAGCAAAGTGCAAAGCAGAAGATGTGTTTAAGTTATTATGACATTGTGTTTTAGCTGTTGTTACAAGAAATTTTGGATTTGATGTTTTAGTCTAAACATTCGCTTTTTGGGTGTAAGCAGTTGGCAAAAAGTGTAACTGCAAGCTTTGCAATTAATTCATCTAAATTAATCACATTTTTTTACTGACAATATAAAGTGTGTGTGTGTGTGTGTGTGTTGGGGGGTGCTTTTAATAATCTGAGGTAAATTAGAGCATGTGAGGGGATGGGTTTTTTTCTATTACATGTCACAGGGGTGTTAAACAACCTGTGTGTCACAAATTCTGCTTAAATCAGGAGAATATCTGTGAAAACAATCATATTATGGGACGTCAGAAATGTTGACATGAAAATGTAAAATGCGGATAGAACTTTAATTGCTACAATATGGCCCCTTTAATTATATTACAGTATCCAAGACCATTTCCTTTTCAAATCTGCCTATTGAAAATTCAAACCTGGATGAAAAACATCACCAATCAAGCATTTTAAAACTGTTTTAAACCTGTAAGAGGTCCATGTGGCAACTAATTAACAATTGTTTAAGCCTAATCAGCATTTCACAGCAAAAGGAAAATTCATGCAAAATAAATAAATAAAACAAGAGCAATCCGAGATTTCTGATGTCCGCCAATCTGGATCTAGATCACCTCCAAAATGTAGTGGAGTCTTCCATGCCCTAATATCTATCTGTGGTGCAAATTTGCTGAGAATGTGAAGTAGTTGTTTTTTTTTTTTACGTAATCCTTCAATAATTTGAAATCTTGATCCAGAATCCGAATCTGGATCTGGATCACCCCCAAAATTTTATGGAGTCTTCCATGACCTAATATCTATATGTGATGAAAGTTTCGTCAAAATCTGTGCAGGAGTTTTGATGTCATCCTGCAAATAGACTACAGACAAATAAATTAACATAAATGATGAAATTAAAATAAATCAATTCAAAGGTAATACAATAAACACACACACACACTTGAGATGACAGTTATTAAAACTAGTTTGGTATGAAAAGAATTTAACCTGAATTCCACCTGTGTCTGTTGCTGAGAAGGAAGAAACATGAACAATGCTCTTTTGTCACTCACTTCCGAGAAGAAGGTAAGTTAATCAGCAGTAGATATTCTGGTCAGGTTGTTTTTCTTGTTGGTATTAAAAAAAACCCTCCTGGTCTCATGCTGTTGTTGAAATGGTCTAAAAATGTATCCAAAGCATACATGATCACCAAACCAGCTATTGCTCTCAGAAACACTCTTTATTTACAGACCGTTAATGTCAAAACAAAACTGTCAATATAACATATTTAGATTAATTCATTACAGCACCTATAACGCTTTAATTTTTGAAATCTACATGAATCGTACTTTGACCTTTTTTTGGCATCAATGGGTTGGTCTGTAAATAAAAAGTGGAATACCTGGTTTGGTGGTGTGTACCTATGGATGCTTATATATACACACACACACACACACCGTATTTGTGTGTCTGAGGGCTCAGGGTTGTGCATCAGCCCAAGAAAGTTGGTTAATGCCTCCGTCACACTAGAGGCCAAATGAGCCTGTAAATTCGACCCACGTTTGTGAAGCATCGAGGTGCATTCGAAAACATCAGACAGCATTCAGTCAGATTACGATCAGACTGCAATCTTAATATTCGTACAGCATGAAAACAGCATTCGAATCATTCCAATCACATTCGAGGGCCATTTCAAAGTGATCTGCCATGTCGAATCCTGCCAGCTCTTTTGTCACTTTTGTAAGATAATCAGATAATGTTCTGGTCAGGTTGTTTTTCCTTGTTACTACATGAGAATGAGCAAAGAAAAAACTCTGAAAATGGGTGGGGATCTGGGGGCTGCTGTAGGCCCCACGCAGCGAAGCCCCTGGAAGCTCACCGGTTTCCAGCATTTTAGAGGCATGTCGGGGCCACTACAGAGACCTGCATCATATCGTGGGATATGACCGTTTATGGGGACCTGAACTCCATTGTGCAATTTAAGTTCACACGGAAAATGGTGCAATGTTTTGTTTTTGGCTGCAATCACCAAAACAATTGGGAAAAGTATTTATATTTTGGTTCCCAGTGGAGAAGAGAGGCAGATGGGAGACGTCGTGTCGGTATGTGTAAACCTACACAGTTAACCAGAGATGCTGTGTTCTCTTGCCTGAAAAACCATCTCGACATGTTTGTGCTCTGTGTCATAAACAAACCACAACACATGTCCACTTTCCCACCGGATTGTCACTTTTTCTTTGCATTTTCACTTTGTTAGTAATTTACTCAAACCCACTGAAAATGCTGTGGCTTTTCCCCCGGAAGTCGAGAAATTACATCATATGCGTCATATTTTACCCCTTTAGCACCTGCCCTCAAACGAGATGGTGGTGTGTCTATAGTCATTATACATACATGCAATAAAAATTGTTCGCTGTATTTAACCCATCGTAATTACAACTGGACACAATCTAACCACTGGGAGCAGTGGGCTGCTACAGTCTTGCACCCGGGGACCAACTCCAGATGTAGAAATGTTGCCTTGGCCAGTGGCAGAGAAAGGAGCAGACCCTAAATAAGCATGTTTTTGATTGTGGGAGGAAACTGGAATGCCCGGAGGACATACAAACTCACACAGAAAGGGCGGGAAACGATCCCTAGACCTTCTTGCTGTGAGGCACCAGTCCTAACGACTAAGCCACCGTGCCATGTACTACTTTAAATATCATAGCATTGGACAGATGACCTGTAATGAGCTCAGGAATATACTGCAACTTCATGCATGTAGTATAATCATTAAAGAGATTAAAAACATATCAAAAAACAATACTTGTGGTATAAAACAGTGACGCTAATCGGAACTCGACGAGTAGAGTCTCCGATCGCGATCGGAAACTCTACTCGTCGAGTTTCCGATTATACAAAGCCATTCATTATCATAACCAAATGATATCTAGACATAGAATGACAGCAATACGTTACTGTGGAAATTAGAGCAATATCTGTCATATCAACTTCACATTAGAGCCACACCAAGCTAAAGCGATCACAGTAAGAAAGTAAGAACTTGTAATCAACTGAAACTCTGCTAGTAGATTCTTCGATTGGAGACTCTACCAGTAGAGACTCCGATGGCAGTTTCTACTTTGACATTTACTTGTAATTTAACTGCATCCACCAGAGGTGGGACAAGTCACTGTTAAGTTGTGAATTGGCAAGTCCCAAGTCCACAAGTCTCAACTCAAGTCAGCTTGCACCAATTGGTGGTCATTATGACTTCAGACTTGACTTGGGACTGGCTTGAGACTTGTGACTTGTCGATTCATGACTTGAGAGTGACTTGCTGGTGACTTTGTCCCACTTCTAGCATCCACCTAGATTATGTCTGGCATTCTGTAACTTGTTGGTTATTTCTGTAAAGCTGTAAGTGGATTTCATCTGCTCCCAGTCATGAGAGAGAGACAAAAAAGTGAGTTAAAAAACAAACAAACATAATATTTAGAACTATAAATAAACTGATCTTGGTTTTGTTTATTTATTTTGCCATTAAATTGGCCATCACTTCTCAACATAAAATAACTTCTCAAGGCCAAGCTGAGCAGAAAATGAGGTAAGAGACTGTAGATCAACACGTGCTTTCACTTTTGAGTTGCCAAACACCAGAAAAGTCTCCACTATTGCCAGGCAAAGTAACAAGATTGTCGTGAGTCACTTTGATTAAATAAGTTGTCAAAAGGGTCTGGGAAGTGTTAGATTTAGCGAGAAAGTTGTCAAGTTGGCAAACACTACCTGGGTCTGTGTGGCCTGATCGGTCTCAATGTCTGATCAGTTCTCCATCGGCTTGGCATCACTCCAAACAGTCGCTGAAAAGCTTTGGACTTTAATTACTAGACTGACAAGACTTTTAAACTCGACATCAGTATAGCGGGGGAATCAACTAGAGGCGGACCAGTGGATTTCTATCAAGACATTGATAAGAATGGGGTGGTGACCCTCCCCCCAAAACATTTTTCTCAACGGATTTACACTGAACGCAAAAACTGCCCAGATGAAGGTGAAAGTAACTTTGCTATGAAAAGAATTTAACCTGAATTTCACCTGCGTGTGTTGCTGAGAAGGAAGAAACATGAACAATGCTCTTTTGTCAGTTGCCTCAATGTGCTTCACACAGGTAAGATCTAACCTTACTAACCCCCACAGCAACAGTGGTAAGGAAAAACTCCCTAATTTCAGTCTTATCAGAGTTTAAAAGTATGAAGTTTCTAGCCATCCACCTTTCACTGCTGCAAGGCAATCTCCTAAGGATTTTATGTGAATGAGATTACCAACAGATATTGGCATGTATAACTGAGTATCATCAGCACAGCAGTGAAAGGTAATGCCAAAACTCTGCAATATGTGCCCAAGGGGTGCTATATAAAGGGAGAAAAGCAGGGGGCCTAAGACAGACCCCTGTGGAACCCCAAATTTCATTTCACTAAGGTTAGAGGTAGTGTTACTGTACAAAACAGTAAGAACGATTGGTCAAGTATGACGTCAGCCATACAAGGGCACTCCCAGTAATCCCAAAATGATTTTCCAGCCTATCTGCAGCAGACTAGGACAGTGTATAAAATGGATACATAGTGTGCCTATCATGTCCACATCACGACCTAAAATAAGTTGTAGCAAATGCACCCAGATTGGCCACGAATAAAGTGTTTGTATTATGTCTGCTTTGCATCCGTTTTGCGAACAATTTGCGAATGCATAACAAACAGAAATCGACATGTACCTGCCAGTCATTACCAGTCCAGCTGTGGAGATGTACAGATGTAGTTATGGATCCCCAAAGACGTAGTGTGATAGTTGCTGCCATCCAACAACATACCAATCAACTTATCCAAGTCCAGCAATTGATCCAGAGGCTGTGGTGTTGGTGTGAATAGTGATGCCAAAAGGCCCGAGTGTGCTTCTTTTATGACCTCAACGCAGATGCCATTCATACGCAATACAACCGCTGTTGTATTGCATGCTCAATACATCAGTAATACTTTAGTGATAATCACAATGCGTCCGATCTGTTTCCTCAATACATGTGTTATATATCTGTGATTGTTCATCATATATTCACTATACATTATTAATATATCCATAAGTCATTCTGAGACATTTTCTTAAAGTGTTTTCAGCAGAATCTGAGTACTACAAAGGGTAAATAAATAAATAAATGTGTGCAAACCCTGCTAAGATTTGTTCAAGTGGACAGTTGCAGCTGGAATAAAGCTACTCCTGTAGCATTTTGTCCTACATCTTGGGACTTTGAACCTACAACCAGAACATAGGAACTGGTTAGCCAGAGGATGGGAGTCATCACTTGTGATGCAGCTGCCTATCCACTGTAACTGTTCGGTGTACAGGGATTCTAAGCTCAGCTGAAACTCACCAATCTGCCGACTGGACCATTTATTGATCTGGCACAGTCTGTCCTTCAGTGTCAGACCACCAAACTATCCCACTGAAGAAAAGGATAAAAGAGACTCAATAAAAACATGATAAAATATTGTTAACATGGTTTGGCAGATGTGGAAGTAGGACAGCTTCCTGAGGTAGAACAAGCGCTGGTGGCTCTTCCTGCACACCGCCTCACAGTTTACCAGTTTATGTCAGTGAACTATCAGTGATATTCCCCAGGTATTTATAGGTTTGCACAACTTTGACTATTGGCAAGTGTGTTGGCATGCGTCGTAAAATCAATGACCATATCTTTGGTTTTTAATGTACTGAGCTAAAGATACGAGTCCTCACACACCATTTAACAAAGTGTTGAACTGTAGGGTTGTGGCTGCTTTCATGGTTCTGCAGCAGACCGACAATCACTGTGTCATCTGCATATTTTAAAATTAACCTGTTTTTGAAAGTGCTCTGACATACTGGTTTAAAGAATAAATAACAAAAGTGAGAGCACACACCCTTGTGGCGAGCCAGTGGAAGAAAACATTTTGTTTGATAGAAGCCTGTTCACTCTGACTTTCTAGGTTCTGTTTGTTAAAAAGTCTAAAATCCAGCCCACAAGACTGCTGCTTAGTTTAAAATATTCTAAAAGCCTTTGGGTTAAAATACAAGGTTGAACTGTCTTAAAAGCTGAGGAGAAGTCAATAAATTAAAGCCAGGTGTGACACCCACTTCCCTCCAGATGTCTAAAAGGCAGATTAAGCAGAGTGAATGGGCTTTCAGATCTCCGCTGTGATGCTCTGCAGGAGGCCGGCGAGGCTGACCTGATCCTCAGCTTCCTAGTTCACAATATCGCAGTGTGACACTGTCGGCCAGTTTGTTACATCACCACTAAATTCACTATCTGGTATAAGATATGGATCCACTGAACCAACTGCTACACATCTATCACGATAAATAGCTTTATCTCGAGGATTTAAAGCATCATAATAACCGGACATTCTCTCCATTTTTCTATCACGCGCCAGCCTCCTTGTAATCCAGAATGGAGACGGCACCTGTCCTGCAGCAAATCGGTCACGTGATTGAAAACCCTCTATATACGGCCCTGAGAATGGCCTACATAAATTCATACTTATGCATCCAATTCTTTTTTTTAAGTCATTGTGTATGCTGTATAATCATTCCACCCTGTCATAAGAACAGGTCAAGGACATCATCAACAGCCCAAAAATTACCATGACATTTATGCCCATGATGAGTTTCTGGAAAACTCTGCTTCTTTTTCGTTTCCCAACCACCGAGTTGGTGGCGGTAATGCACTACTTCGTTTGCAAACAAACTGCTTATACTCCATCGAAGAAGAAGTGTTGTTGTTGCAGTATGTACATTCACCACTAGGGCTGCTATTGAGTATTGGTTGGTTTGGTTGTAGACGTAGTTAGCGTGTTGTGGGTTGCCAGCGAGTTTGTTAGGTTTGTGTGGCCACTAATGCCAAAGGCTTCAGCTTGCTCACGGAATGCCAAGAAGAAAGAAAAACGGCCAGAGTCCGGCCAGAGTTCCCGGTAGGCCGCCAGACGGGGGAGCCGTTGGCTTCAGCACGACAGCAAGTTACGGAATGGCGAGCAACTTTCCAAGCAGCACTTCTGTTCCCGACTCTGTCATGGAGAAAATCACCAGAAGCATGCAGGAAATGTTCTCCCATCTGGACCCCGAAATCATTGACATGGTGCTGTCCGAGTGCGATTTTAAAGGTAGCGCTGAAGGTCCAGATGTCCGATTTCCCGGTGTACCGGAATGTTATTTACTGGTTCCAACCAGCTGCCTGGGAAGCTAGCTAGCTAGCTAGCAGTGTTGGGAGGTTTAAGTGTCTTCATTTCATTTCCAGCGAAAATTCCACGTTAGTTACTTATAAGTAGTGTAACTGCTAACGTCAGAATCGCAGTTTTATCTCTTCTAAACTTTATTTTAATTCAGATCGCTCATTTCCCACCTGTTGTGCCTCCTTGGCCACGTTCACATTACTAGTTGAAGTGACTTGTGCATTTTATTTGGTTTATGTTTAGATGGTTCATATGTGTATGAAAGGGGTCTGTATGTGCTCCTAGCACATTACCTGAAATCGGAGCACATAATGTGTTTAAAAAAGGCCCATATCCACTGTAATGAGTCACAACATTGTGGCAGGTAATAGCAGACCTTAAAGCCTAGGTAAGGCAGAAATACACTTTCACTGACCATTGTTTTTAACTAACTAATATACCATTCACGGCGTCACTTTTCCATTTGTGCAAATTCAACATTGTTCATACTGGGGTTTGCGATCTGGTTTGAATTTGCATGTGTGCATAGGATTAGCCAGATTTGAAAGACAGGTCTGAACGCTATCTGGCTAGAAAGCAATCCGGATTGAATCTGGTTCAAGATGGATTGCAAACACCAGTCTGAGCAGCGCTTTAATGCTTGTACACTTGCCCTTAAAACAGCAGAAGTAGTTTATATATTAATCCAAAAATTTACCATTAAGATGAATTACAACCACCAATCCACAGTGCTGCATGACATCTGAAGTACCAGTTGTTTCTGTCACATTGATACTGTGTAGTAGTGGGACAGGTATTGGGCTGATTTGACTCAGAAATGGATGAATGCCAATGTCCTCTGAACCCATGAGAGAGTTGTGAAATGAGCTTTTTAACAATATCTTGGGTCTATGGCAATTTATTCACATGTAATCATGACGAGAGGGCTTGTTTTGATGTGTTGACACAGATTTAACCCAGGAAACATTCATTTGTTCAAGAGAGTCGTCATGCTGGTGTCACATGTCACTACATCAACCGCCATGAAAACACTCTTGGTACTCGATGGCAGCCATCCAGGCAGACATCTGGTCCATCCTCACTTCTCATAAGTAGCTAGCTACCTGCCAAGTGAAACATGGGCATCACCTTGACCTTCTGTACCTGCTGGGGTCCTTTGAACCTCTGTATAAAAGCCAGCTTTTAAAAGCCGAACACTGAGGCACTTACATGCTCAGAGAAACATGCCACATGTCCATAATGTTGTAGCTGAGTTTCCTTAAGTAACTGTTACATTTGATTAAAAAGTGATTCCATTGGTACCTAAGCATCCTTCAACAATACCTAGTACCAAATACATCCAGTCCACACCATCGTTCCACTGATCCATGTCTCATAACCATACAGTAAGACAGAAGGCACCAGGATTCTAAAGACTTGAACCTTCATTCTCCTGTGTTGAACTGTTGCGCTACAAAGTTATCAAATTATTAATTAGTCATTTTCATTGATACACTTTATTAAAGTAGACAGAAGGCAAACATTAAAAGCCGCATAATATGGAAAAGCAGCATGCTAGAGATATTTGCACAGTGCATTATGTATAGCTTCCTCCTCATCGCCCCACTTGCCTCATGTTTGTTTTTGTTGGATGGCCTGCAAAGTACTGACAATCAGGATGTCAGTGTTGGGTTAGAACATAAAAGACCCTCTGCAATTGGATATATGACTACCTAATATATCTGGAAATAAAATGTGTTATGGAATTGGATCAAAATCGTTTTAATGCAGTACAGTGTGTGTTGACTCACTTACCTTTCTTGGTGTCTTTGTTCTCTTGTTTGTGATCCAGTTGAAAATGCAATGGACACTCTCTTGGAGCTGTCTGTCACTGCAGAGGCCCCAAGAACCCCCGTTTCTGGCTTTGAGCATACTGCAGCAACACTGTTAAACCCACCTTGTTCTGACAACAAACCAGACCCAGATCCCCCCAGAACATCACAGCTGTCACCACCCTCTCTCTCCTCGAGCCTCTTGTCAGAAGAACTGGACCTGCTAGTTGATCAGGAGCTACAAACACTGACTACACAGCCAATCATTAATGAAACCGAAAACCACAACAGTCCCTATTTGTCAGCTGGTGCCCCTCTTTCTTCTTTTCCTCCAGCACCATTTCCACAGCGGGTCCTTCCTGAGCTCCTTCAGTCCAGTGTGGAGCCTGAATCTAGAGGGCCTTCTGCTGATGAACCTTGCCTAGTAGGAGGCTTGGCAGCACAAACATTTGGAAGTTCTTCTCCAATTGACCAGCTCAGCTCTTGGGGTGAAGAGACCACTGAGGTGCAGCAATCTGTTGTGGATTTCACCCATCTGACCACTAAAATGTCTGTAGACAAACCAAAATCTCCCTTGGACCTGGCAGCTTCAGGACGGCCCTCAGCATTCCACATTTATAAAAAGAAAGACCAGTCACATTCTCCAGAGGAGACTGGGATCTTACCCCCGGAAGGAATAGTAGGAGGAACGACATCTATGGTTGGTGTGCCAAGTCAAGAACCAGTGGGCTGTGTACCCTTATCTTGGAACCTTGACGCACCGGAGTTTCATTCCCAGATTCATGGGAAACGGGGGCCAAGCTTTATCATGCCAGTAGCTCATCCACATTCAGTCTGGACTGGTGAAGTCAGGCATGCCTCTCCCTGGCTAAATCAATGCCATATTCTTCAAGTACCTTCTCAGATATCTGCTCCTGTTCTTAACCCCTGGTTGTTGCCTGCACCCCCAGGTCTTCCTACCCCTCAAA